>NC_083243.1:7159382-7204557 GCF_032191835.1 Heteronotia binoei | reverse complement strand
CGCCAGGGCGATGACGTCACTTCCGGGTGATGTCATTGCATTGTGAGCATGCTTTGCGTGCGCTGTGAACGTCCCCCGCTGCGGAACGCAGGGGACTTGGCAACCCTAGCTCGATCTCATTTCAGGTTCTATCATTTGAGGAGCTCTGAGAGGTTCCCTATAGAGTAAGGGTTTTTTTGTAGCAGGAGCTACTTTGCATATTAGGCCACGCCCCCTGATGTAGCCAATCCTCCTGGAGATTACAGTAGGCCCTGTAATCTCTTGGAGGATTAGCTACATCAGGGGTGTGTTGCCTAATAGGCAGAGGAATCCCCTTATTGCTTTAGTGACGGGATTTGGGGGTGTTCCAGGGTGGGCAGGAATGTCACATGACATCGTGGAAGTGACATCATCACATTGGTGATGCTGTGTGGAGGACACTCTGGTTTGGGGGCAAACTCTATGGTAAAATTGGACTTAAACCATAGAGTTTGCCCAAAAAAGCAGAGCGCCCCCCACGTATCATCTCTGTTTGGGGGTGGCATTTCCCCCACCAGCCAGCTGGTCTACAGCAGGGAGAAGCCCCCCAAAACCAGGAGAACCCCTTCTGGGACATGGGGGCTAGCAACCCTAAGGGATGTCGATGGTGGCCTCTAAGCAGGACCTTCCACAAGTGCTGATCTGCAAATCGGCAAAGTCAACGACTGCACCATGGCACCCACCGACCTCTTTCCTTGTGCCCACCAGGTGTTTTTAGAAAATCCGGTAGGGCCTGTATCTGGCAAGTCTTCTGACTGGCCACTGGAGACTGGATTGCCTGTGTAGATATTTGTAAAGGTTGCTTTGGCAGCTGCCCTCACCAAACCACAAAGAGCTTCACTGTGCGATTGAAGGTAAGTTGTGTCAGCCATTTTGTGGCTGGCTCTGCCTCCTGTGGTGGCCGTTTTGTTTCTTCCCCACCGTGCTGTGTCAGAATTCCAGAGGCACCTGAAGGCTCAGAAAGATCGGAAACAGTTTTATTCAAGGTACGAGCTTCCATGTACACACACACCTCTTCAGTTACAATTAAACACAGGGCTTTTTCTGGTAGCAGGAACTCCTTTGCCTATTAGGCCACACATCCCTGATGCAGCCAATCCTCCAAGAGCTTCCAGTAGGCCCTGTACTAAGAGCCCTGTAAGGAATTCTAGCAGGACCTCCTTTGCATATTAGGCCACACCACACTGATGTAGCCAATCCTCCTGGAGCTTCCAGTAGGCCCTGTACTGAGAGCCCTGTAAGAAATTCTAGCAGGACCTCCTTTGCATATTAGGCCACACCCCCTGATGCAGCCAATCCTCCTGGAGCTTCCAGTAGGCCCTGTACTGAGAGCCCTGTAAGGAATTCTAGCAGGACCTCCTTTGCATATTAGGCCACACATCCCTGATGTAGCCAATCCTCCTGGAGCTTACAGTAGGCCCTGTAAGAAGAGCCCTGCAAGCTCTTGGAGCATTGGCTACATCTGGGGTGTGTGGCCTAATAGGCAAAGGAGTTCCTGCTACAAAAAAAAGCCCTTGTTAAAATGGAAATGGCTAGTTCATACATATGGATAGAGGGTGAGCAGTAAACGAACAGGCAGCATAATGAAGATGTTTAACAGATTCAAGGACCAAACAGTAATGATTAAACCCAAGCAAATGGTAACCATATAAACTACACTTGTTATTCTATGGACTGGTGAAATATGGACAGGTCATTTCCATTTGATTGTATTTCTGAGGAAGTGTGCATGCACACAAAAAGTTATACCTTGAATAAAATTTTGTTGGGCTACATAGAAGAAGAAGATAATGGATTTATATCCCGCCCTCCACTCCGAAGAGTCTCAGAGCGGCTCACAGTCTCCTTTCCCTTCCTCCCCCACAACAGACACCCTGTGAGATAGATGAAGATATTGGATTTATATCCCGCCCTCCACTCCAAAGAGTCTCAGAGCGGCTCACAATCTCCTTTCCCTTCCTCCCCCACAACAGACTCCCTGTGAGGTAGATGACGATATTGGATTTATATCCCGCCCTCCACTCTGAAGAGTCTCAGAGCGGCTCACAATCTCCTTTCCCTTCCTCCCCCACAACAGACACCCTGTGAGGTAGATGAAGATATTTTATTTATATCCCGCCCTCCACTCCGCAGAGTCTCAGAGTGGCTCACAATCTCCTTTACCTTCCTCCCCCACAACAGACACCCTGTGAGGCAGATGAAGATATTGGATTTATATCCCGCCCTCCACTCCGAAGAGTCTCAGAGCGGCTCACAGTCTCCTTTCCCTTCCTCCCCCACAACAGACACCCTGTGAGGTAGATGAAGATATTGGATTTATATCCTGCTCTCCACTCCGAAGAGTCTCAGAGCGGCTCACAATCTCCTTTCCCTTCCTCCCCCACAACAGACACCCTGTGAGGTGGGTGGGGCTGAGAGGTCTCTCACAGCAGCTGCCCTTTCAAGGACAACCTCTGCCAGAGCTATGGCTGACCCCAGGCCATGCTAGCAGGTGCAAGTGGAGGAGTGGGGAATCAAACCCGGTTCTCCCGGATAAGAGTCCACATATAGGGTTGCCAAGTCCGATTCAAGAAATATCCTGGTGGAGCCAGGAGCAAGGGTGTGACAAGTACAACTGAACACCAAAGGGAGACCTGGCACCTTCTTTGGGGAATAATGGATAATGGATAGGGGCACCTTCTTTGGGGGAATCACAGAATTGGACCCCCTGGTCCAATCCTTTTGAAACTTGGAGCGTATTTTGGGGAGAGGCATTGGATTCTGTGCTGAAAATTTGGTGCCTCTACCTCAAAAAACAGGGGGGCCCCCAGAGCCCTACATACCTGTGGATCAATTCTAAATTATACCCTATGGGAACCAGTCTCCATAAGGAATAATGGAGTGCCCAGCAGACATTTCCGTCCCCCCCTCTCGCTTTCTGATGACCCTGAAGTGGGGGGAAGGGATTCCAAACCGGGGGATCCCCCGCTCCCACCTGGGCTTCAAGGTGCCCACTTGAATCGACCTCCAAGCCACTGTTTACAACCTACGGTCGGGGCCAATATCCTCACACCAGCTTCTTTGCAACCGCGGATCTCCGTCAACAGCTCTTCACAAAGAGGTCTCCTCTCCGGGGACTCTCCAATTACCAGCCTTGACTCATTCAGAAGCTGGAATTCCCAGCCAGAACCAGCCCTGGACTAATAAGATGGCCTGGGATGAAGAGGCTCCATCCGTCATTTATAATCAGAGCATTGTCCTCGGCTCTGGCATCGGTAGTAAACAAACGCAGGATTGGCTGAAAGGCGGCCCCAAAAGAGACACGGCTTACAAACAGGCAAGCTATTGCAAGGGGCGACAGTGGAAGCTAGAGCAAGCTGGGGCGGACGCCAGCTAATTTGTATTTTACATGCATGTAATTATGGCAACACCTGCACAGCCACGCCGGGGGCTTATACTCTTATTAGCAAGATGCTAATCTGAACGCAGACGAGCCCCAGTCGGAAATGTGCTTGCACGGGGGACTACCTTTACCTTTTTAATCTGAATCCATGAAGCTGCCTTATGCTGCACTGGACTGGGGATCCATCAAGGTCTGTGTCGTCTGACTAGCAGCTGCTTTCCAGGGTCTTAGGCAAAGGTCTTCCCTGTCACCATCTGCCTGGGTGCTTTTAAACTGGAGATGCCACGGATTGAACCTGGGACCTCCTGCATGCCAAGCGGAGGACCTTCAGCACCCTGTCACTACATGAAGCTGTCTTAGACTGAATCAGACCCCTGGTCCATCAAAGCCTCGGCCTCTATGCCCTGTTGTTGGCTCTCCAGAGGAACTGGTTATCCAATGTGTGAGACAAGAGCCTGGACTAGATGGACCCTCATTGGTCTGATCCAGCAGGGCTCTTCTGATGTTCTTATGAAGGCCTCGGCCTCTCTGCTCTGTTGCTGGCCCTCCAGAGGAACTGGCTGGCCACTGTTGAGACAGGAGCCTGGACTAGATGGACCCTCGCTGGTCTGACCCAGCAGGGCTCTTCTAATCTTGTTATGGAGGCCTCGGCCTCTCTGTCCTGTTGTTGGCCCTCCAGAGGAACTGGTTGGCCCCTGTGTGAGACAGAAGCCTGGACTAGATGGACCCTCGCTGGTCTGACCCAGCAGGGCTCTTCTAATGTTGTTATGAAGGCCTCGGCCTCTCTGCCCTGTTGCTGGCCCTCCAGAGGAACTGGTTGGCCAATGTGTGAAACGAGAGGCTGGACTAGATGGACCCTCACTGGCCTGATCCAGCAGGGCTCTTCTGATGTTCTTATGAAGGCCTCGGCCTCTCTGCTCTGTTGCTGGCCCTCCAGAGGAACTGGCTGGCCACTGTGTGAGACAAGAGGCTGGACTAGATAGACCCTCACTGGTCTGACCCAGCAGGGCTCTTCTAATGTTGTTATGAAGGCCTCGGCCTCTCTGTCCTGTTGTTGGCCCTCCAGAGGAACTGGTTGGCCCCTGTGTGAGACAAGAGGCTGGACTAGATGGATTCACTGGTCAGATCCAGCAGGGCTCTTCTGATGTTCTTATGAAGGCCTCTCTGCCCTGTTGTTGGCCCTCCAGAGGAACTGGTTGGCCACTGTGTGAGACGGGATGCTGGACTAGATGGACCCTCACTGGTCTGATCCAGCAGGGCTCTTCTGATGTTCTTATGAAGGCCTTAGGCTCTCTGCCCTGTTGTTGGCCCTCCAGAGGAACTGGTTGGCCACTGTGTGAGACTAGATGGACCCTCACTAGTCTGATTCAGCAGGGGTCTTCTTATCTTCACTGTTCTATATACCAAAAAAAAAAAAAAAATCAAGGGCGATATTTAACATAAAGGTGCCAAATTAGAACATCAGACCATTAAACGCTGCCAACTGCCAAAAGTTCAGCTATACTATTGAACATATGAACATATGAAGTTTCCTTATGCAGAATCAGACCCTCCTGGGTCCATCAAAGTCAGTCTTGACTGCTCAGACTGGCAGCGGCTCTCCAGGGTCTCAAGCTGAGGTTTTTCATGCCTACTTGCCTGGACCCTTTTTAGTTGGAGATGCCGGGGATTGAACCTGTGACCTTCTGCTTACCAAGCAGATGCCCTGCCACTGAGCCACCGTCCCTCTGTACGTAAGCAGATTTAGTAGCACAGTATGAACTTAACAAAATGACAAAATGGCACGACCTAAGCCTTGAAAACAGAACAAGAAGAGATGGGAATCTGGAACACAAAGTTGTTAGGAAGGAGGCTGAGGAGTCAACTTCGGGTCAGGGTGAAAATACAATGAGGCTACTGGTGGGGCAGTTACAGTGTCTGTCTCAGAGAATCTGTAAGATCCTGATTGGAAACAAACAAAGTAACTAGTCCAGGGAATGCAGTGTGCATTCTTGCCTAGATGGCTTCAGACTCCTGCCGTGGATTTGTTCATAGCGGTCGGGAGCCATCAAGGGGAAGGGTCATAGAATCATAGAGTTGGAAGGGACCTCCAGGGTCATCTAGTCCAACCCCCTGCACTATGCAGGAAACTCACAAATACCGCCCCCTAAATTCACAGGATCCGCATTGTTGTCAGATGGCCATCTGTTTAAAAACCTCCAGAGAAGGAGAGTCCACCACCTCCCGAGGAAGCCTTTTCCACTGAGAAACTGCTCTAAGGTCAGGAAGTTCTTCCTATTTCAACCTATTGGTTCTGGTCCTACCTTCCGGGGCCACAGAAAACAATTCCACACCATCCTCTAGATCAGGGGTGGCCAATGGTAGCTCTCCAGATGTTTTTTTGCCTACAACTCCCATCAGCCCCAGCCATTGGCCATGCTGGCTGGGGCTGATGGGAGTTGTAGGCAAAAAACATCTGGAAAGCTACCGTTGGTCACCCCTGCTCTATATGACAGCCCTTCAAGGACTTGTAGATGGTGATCCTATCACCTCTCAGCCGCTTCCTCTCCAGGCTAAACACGACCAGCTCCTTCAACCTTTCCTCAGAGGACTTGGTCTCCAGACGCCTCACCATCTTTGTCGCCCTCCTCTGGACCCGTTCCAGCTTGTCTATATCCTTCTTAAAATGTGGTGCCCAAAACTGAACCCAATACTCCAGGTGAGGTTTTACCAGAGCAGAGTAAAGCAATACCATCATTTGCTTTTTTAGCCACCACATCACACTGTTGACTCATGTTCAGCGTATGGTCCACTAAGACCCCTAGATCAGGGGTGTCAAACATGCAGTTTGGGGGCCGAATCAGGCCCCAGAGAGCTCCTATCAAGCCCCCGAGAAACTGGCTGTCATCTGCTTCCTTCTCCTTATAACTTGCTTCCATCTGCATAACAGCTCGCTTTGCAAGGCTTGCTCAGTTGCCCAGGAGCTAAAGAGCAAAACCTCTATTTTCTCCATTGGCTGAGGCTCCTCCCTCCCTCCAGCCCCCCTGGGGAAGGAAGGAAAGAGCCAGAGCTTCCTTTGCCCAGTTCCCTGGATCCCATGGGAGAAATACAAAGAAAGCATCCGTAAGACCAATGAGCGCTAATGTTTTAAGCATGTTTTATTTTTTAAAAATGTATATATTTGTTAGGGTTTGTAGAATCTTTCGGGCTCAAGTGCCGTGTTCTACTGGAGAAAGTTTTTCTTCCAGACGTTTCGTTCTCGGCTGCGGAGAACATCCTCAGTGGCGTTGCAGCCGGAGCAGGCGCTCTGACCTTCTTGGCTGCTGTGCATTGAGTGAGGCCAGGGCTGCTGGAGAGCTGCTATTTCTAGGCTAGAGGGGGTGTCCAGCAGCCCTTGCCCCACTCAATGCACAGCCCTGGCCTCACTCAATGCACAGCAGCCAAGAAGGTCAGAGCGCCTGCTCCGGCTGCAACGCCACTGAGGATGTTCTCCGCAGCTGAGAACGAAACGTCTGGAAGGAAAACTTTCTCCAGTAGAACACGGCACTTGAGCCCGAAAGATTCTACAAACCCTAACGATGTTACCAGCCGTGAAAACCTGAAATCTTTGATATATATTTGTGTTTGTCTGTGTTATCTCTGCTACCTAATCTTAAATAGGTACACACATGGCCCGACCCAACATGGCTCGGCCCAACCCGACATGACCTGGCCCCTCAAGATCTCATTTATGTCAGATCCGGCCCTCATAACAAATGACTTCGACCCCTGCCAGAGATCCTTTTCACACATACTGCTGCTAAGACAAGTCTCCCCCATCCTATAGCCACGCGTTGGATTTTTCCTACCTAAATGCAGAACTTTACATTCATCCCTCTTCAAATTCATTGTATTGGTTTCAGCCCCGTTTTCCAGCCTGTCAAGATCATCCTGTATCCTCTGTCTGTCTTCTAAAGTATTTGCAACCCCTCCCAATTTAGTATCATCGGCAAATTTAATAAGCATTCCCTCTGTTCCTTCATCCTAATCGCTGATAAAGTTGAACAGGTTTGGTGCTCCTGAATGTGTAGATTTCCCCTGAGCCACCAAGGCTAGTGAGCATTGCTAGACTTATCCTCCTGGACTCTACCTAGTCTCCCTTTCGAGCTATTTATTCCCGTGGCCACCACAACATCCTCTGGCAACGATTTCCACATTTTAATCCCTCTTTGAGCTGGTCGAAATTGCTCTGAAATTGTGGCGGAACCGGCCCGATTCTACCTTCAGGCCCGGTCCCGTCAGCTCCCTATTGAGTCGCCAACTCCTGGAGGGAGCTATTTCTCCTCCTGCCCCTTGGGCTCGCTGCCACCACCTGCTCAGTCCCGGGGTTCAGATTGAGAGGAACAGGACTCCCAATCCCCCTCTCCAGCTGTGAGGCCAGGCCTCAAGGTCCTCTGCCACCCTGCACTTGGGTTTCACAGAGACCTCAGCGCTTCTTTGGGGCACCCCTGGAGGATTGGTACCTTATCCAACTGCATGCCTTCCCCCTTCCCCGGGGCCCCCTTCTCAAAAACAGCGTGGTCTAAAGCGGTCTGGGGATCTATGCGGTACAGAGTTTGACTGCCAGCATTTTAAACAGAAAAAACATTTATTTAAAAGGGAAAAGGATATGGAAAGAAAAACAAAACAAAAACAGTTGCATCTACAAAATTAGCACAGCCCAGCACAGCACAGCAAACAGCATAACAAAGAAAAGTTGATTATAAACGCATCCGGCTGGCCCTGATCTAAACTTGCCCTGTCTTGTGAAGTACTTACTTAGTCTGCCTGCCTGGAGGCCTCATTTTCCTGAGCAGGCCTCCCCCACAGGCAGGAGCCTCCATTGCTCACCACATGCTCGCTCGAGCCCCCGTCGGGCCGGTTCCGCCACAGAAATCCTTACCTCGTCGCAGGCCTCGTTGGAGAGGCAGGGCGGCTGGGTTTCCTCATTCAGTGGTTCGATCACCGTCACCTTCGCAAAGTCCGTTGCGGGCTCTTGAAACTCTGGCAAAGATCGCCTCCCGTAGCGCTTCCCGCCCTTGATATATTTGGGTTGGGCTTCTGGTGAAGAATCTGTGGACAAGAGATGGAACTGAAGGTCATAAAACCAAAAAGACCTGCGACGGGCGCCTTTCCCTTGCAGCAGACTGCTCGGGTCACTTGCAAGAATCCAAAAAGATATTCTAGCAATGGGGAAAGTCCAGAAAAGGGCAACTAGAATGATTCAAGGGTTGGAACACTTTCCCTATGAAGAAAGGTTGAAACGCTTGGGACTCTTTAGCTTGGAAGAAGATGAAGAAGATATTGGATTTATATCCCGCCCTCCACTCCGAAGAGTCTCAGAGCGGCTCACATTTCCTTTACCTTCCTCCACCCCAACAGACACCCTGTGGGGTGGGTGCGGCTGGAGAGGGCTCTCACAAGAGCTGCCCTTTCAAGGACAGAGTCTCAGAGCAGCCTACAATCTCCTTTATCTTCCTCCCCCACAACAGATACCCTGTGAGGTGGGTGGGGCTGGAGAGGGCTCTCCCAGCAGCTGCGCTTTCAAGGACAGAGTCTCAGAGTGGCCTACAATCTCCTTTACCTTCCTCCCCCACAACAGACACCCTGTGAGGTGGGTGGGGCTGGAGAGGGCTCTCCCAGCAGCTGCCCTTTCAAGGACAACTCCTACGAGAGCTATGGCTGACCCAAGGCCATGCTAGCAGGTGCAAGTGGAGGAGTGGGGAATCAAACTCGGTTCTCCCAGATAAGAGTCCGCACACTTAACCACTACACCAAACTGGAGAAACGTCGACTGAGGGGTGACATGATAGAGGTTTACAAGAAGCAAAAGAATAAGAATTGCAGATTTATACTTCGCCCTTCTCTCTGAATCAGAGACTCAGAACAGCTTACATTCTCCTTTATCTTCTTAACAAGATTATGCCTGGGATAGAGAAGGTAGAGAAAGAAGTCATTTTCTCCCTTTTTCACAAGACAAGAAGCCATGGGCACTCAATGAAATTGCTGAGCAGTCGGTTAGAATGGTTTGTTCACCCCCTCAAAGAACTCTAACAGGTTAGTGAAACAAGATCTTCCTTACAGAACCCATGCTGAGTCTTCCCCAATAGCTTTTGTTCATCGATGTGCCTACTCATTCTCTCTTTGATTATGGTTTCCACCAACTTTCCCGGCATTGAAGTCAGACTGACTGGCCTGTAATTTCCTGGATCTCCTCTGGAACCATTTTTAAAGATGGGGGTGACATTTGTTACCTTCCAGTCCTCAGGAACGGAGGCAGATTTCAATGAAAGATTACATATTTTTGTCAGGAGATTCCACAAGTTCACTTTTGAGTTCTTTCAGAACTCTTGGACGTACGCCATCCGGGCCTGGCGACTTATCAGTTTTTTAAACTGATCTGTCATAGGACCTTGTCCCTTGTCACCTCAATCTGACCCAGGTCTTTCAACACCCCTCCTGAAATCAGTGGTTCCGGAGCTCTCCGCCCCACCGACCTCACAGGCAGTGTTCCCTCTAAACTGAGTGAGTGTGAGCTAGTTTTTAAGCCTCGAGCTCACACCTTTTTGTCTTATCTCAGGAAAACTGCCCCCAGAGCAATCTAATGCATACAGTCGCTCACAGCTTTAATGCCAGTAGCTCACAAAGTAGAATTTTCGCTCACAAGACTCCACAGCTTAGAGGGAGTACTGCTCACACGGTGTTTGCTGTAGTCTTATGAGCGAAAATTGTACTTCATGAGCTACTGGCATTAAAGCTGTGAGCTACTGCCTAGATTAGTTTGCTCTGGAACCATTTTTCCTGAGCTGAGACAAATACGTGTGAGCTGGAGGCTAAAAAACTGTGAGCTAGCTCACACAAACTCAGCTTAGGGGGAACGCTGCAGGGGAGTGGAAGGGAGGGAAAGGAGATCGCAAGCCGCTCTGAGACTCCTTTGGGTATCGAAGAGTGAGGACTAAATCCAATCTCTTCATCTTCTTAAACCGCATCCTGTTTCACATCCGTCCACACTTCCAGCGGGTTTAGATCTCGCCAGGGCTTTTTATGCAGAAAATGCCCAGCAGGAACTCATTTGCATGCTAGGCCACACACCCCTGACATCTTATTGTTTCACACAAGGCTTTTTTTTTGTAGAAAAAGCCCAGCAAGAACTCATTTTGGAAAAAGCGCAGAAAAGAGCAAATAGAATGATTAAAGGGTTGGAACACTTTCCCTATGAAGAAAGGTTGAAACGCTTGGGGCTCTTTAGCTTGGAGAAACGTCGACTGCGGGGTGACATGAGAGAGGTTTACAAGATAATGCATGGGATGGAGAAAGTAGAAAAAGAGGTACTTTTCTCCCTTTCTCACAATACAAGAACTCGTGGGCATTCGATGAAATTGCTGAGCAGTCGGGTTAAAACGGATAAAAGGAAGTACTTCTTCACCCAAAGGGTGATTAACATGTGGAATTCACTGCCACAGGAGGTAGTGACGGCTACAAGCATAGACAGCTTCAAGAGGGGGTTAGATAAAAATATGGAGCAGAGGTCCATCAGTGGCTATTAGCCACAGTGTCTGTGTGTGTGTATGTGTGTATGTATGTATGTGTGTGTGTATATATATATATATATATAATTTTTTTGGCCACTGTGTGACACCGAGTGGTGGACTGGAGGGGCCATTGGCCTGATCCAACATGGCTTCTCTTAGGTTCTTATGTGACACAGAGTGGTGGACTGGAGGGGCCATTGGCCTGATCCAACATGGTTTCTCTTAGGTTCTTATGTGACACAGAATATTGCACTGGAGGGGCCATTGGCCTGATCCAACATGGCTTCTCTTATGTGACACAGAGTGTTGGACTGGAGGGGCCATTGGCCTGATCCAACATGGCTTCTCTTATGTGACACAGAGTGTTGGACTGGAGGGGCCATTGGCCTGATCCAACATGGCTTCTCTTAGGTTCTTATGTGACACAGAGTGTTGGACTGGAGGGGCCATTGGCCTGATCTAACATGGCTTCTCTTATGTGACACAGAGTGTTGGACTGGAGGGGCTATTGGCCTGATCCAACATGGCTTCGCTTAGGTTCTTATTTTGCATATTAGGCCATGCCTCCTGACACCAAGCCAGCTAGAACTGCGTTCCTGTGCGTTCCTGCTTTTTTTTTAAACCCTAGATCTCGCTGAATTTTATCTCTATCTCCTGGTGTGTCCAGTGCTCCTCCCAATTTGCCATCATTTGCAAATCTAATGAGTAGCTCCTCCATATTCTCATCCAGATCATTGATAAAAATATTGAAAAGTACCAGGACGGGAACCGAGCCCTGTGGCAGCTCACTAGACACCTCCCTCCATTCCGATGAAAGGCCATGGACAACTACTCTCTTTGAGGGGTATCTGAAAAAGGGGGTCTTGGCTCCCAAAAGCTTCTATCCCCAAAAATCTTGTTTTGCAAGAGAGAGCCAGTTTGGTGTAGTGGTTCAGTATGCAGACTCTTATCTGGAAGAACCGGCTTTGATTCCCCACTCCTCCACTTGCACCTGCTGAAATGGCCGTGGGTCAGCCATAGCTCTGGCAGAGGTTGTCCTTGAAAGGCAGCTGCTGTGAGAGCCCTCTCAGCCCCATCCACCTCACAGGGTGTCTGTTGTGGGGGAGGAAGGTAAAGGAGATAGTGAGCCGCTCTGAGACTCTTTGGAGTGGAGGGCAGGATATAAATCCAATATCTTCAGCTACCTCACAGGATGTCTGTTGTGGGGGAGGAAGGGAATGGAGATTGTGAGCCGCTCTGAGACTCTTTGGAGTGGAGGGCGGGATATAAATCCAATATCTTCATCTACCTCACAGGGTGTCTGTTGTGGGGGAGGAAGGGAAAGGAGATTGTGAGCCGCTCTGAGACTCTTCGGAGTGGAGGGCGGGATATAAATCCAATATCTTCATCTTCTTCTTCTCCTAGATTCAATAAGAGCCCCGTGGCGCAGCGTGGTCAAGCTGCAGTACTGCAGTCCGAGGTCTCTGCTCACGACCTGAGTCCGATCCCGACGGAAGCTGGGTTCAGGTAGCCGGCTCAGGGTTGACTCCGCCTTCCATCCTTTCGAGGTCGGTCAAATGAGTCCCCGGCTTTCTGGGGGGAAAGCGTAGATGACTGGGGAAGGCAAGGGCAAACCACCCTGTAAAAATGTCTGCCGTGCAAATGTCGTGATGCGACGTCACCGCAACGTTGGAAACGACTGGTGCTTGCACAGGAAACGACCTTTACTTTTTTAAAGGTAAAAAGTAAAGGTAGTCCCCTGTGCAAGCACCAGTTGTTTTTTCGACTCTGGAGTGACGCTGCTTTCACGTTTTCAGAACAGACTTTTACGGGGTGGTTTGTCATTGCCTTCCCCAGTCATCGGTGCTTTCCCCCCAGCAAGCTGGGGACTCATTTGACCGACCTCGGAAGGATGGAAGGCGGAGTCAACCTGGAGCCGGTGACCTGAACCAGCTGGAATCGAACTCAGGTCATGAGCAGATTAGGACTGCAGTTCTGCAGCTTTAACCCTCTGTGCTACGGGGCTCTTCAAAGGCAACGGCAAACCACCCTGTAAAAAAGGTCTGCCATGAAAATGTCGTGATGCGACGTCGCCCCAGTGTCGGAAACAATTGGTGCTTGCACAGGGGACGACTTTTACCTTTTTTAGAAGATGAAGAAGATATTGGATTTATATCCCGCCCTCCACTCCGAAGAGTCTCAGAGCGGCTCACGATCTCCTTTCCCTTCCTCCCCCACAACAGACACCCTGTGAGGTAGATGAAGATATTGGATTTATATCCCGCCCTCCACTCCGAAGGGTCTCAGATCGGCTCACAATCTCCTTTCCCTTCCTCCCCCACAACAGACACCCTGTGAGGTAGATGAAGATATTGGATTTATATCCCGCCCTCCACTCCGAAGAGTCTCAGAGCGGCTCACAATCTCCTTTACCTTCCTCCCCCACAACAGACACCCTGTGAGGTAGATGAAGATATTGGATTTATATCCCGGCCTCCACTCCAAAGAGTCTCAGAGCGATTCACAAACTCCTTTCCCTTCCTCCCCCACAATAGACACCCTGTGAGGTAGATGAAGATATTGGATTTATATCCCGCCCTCCACTCCAAAGAGTCTCAGAGCGGCTCACAAACTCCTTTCCCTTCCTCCCCCACAATAGACACCCTGTGAGGTAGATGAAGATATTGGATTTATATCCCGCCCTCCACTCCAAAGAGTCTCAGAGCGGCTCACAATCTCCTTTCCCTTCCTCCCCCACAACAGACACCCTGTGAGGTAGATGAAGATATTGGATTTATATCCCGCCCTCCACTCCAAAGAGTCTCAGAGCGGCTCACAATCTCCTTTCCCTTCCTCCCCCACAACAGACATCCTGTGAGGTGAGTGGGGCTGGAGAGGGCTCTCCCAGCAGCTGCACTTTCAAGGACAGTCTCAGAGCGGCTCACAATCTCCTTTCCCTTCCTCCCCCACAACAGACACCCTGTGAGGTAGATGAAGATATTGGATTTATATCCCGCCCTCCACTCCAAAGAGTCTCAGAGTGGCTCACAATCTCCTTTCCCTTCCTCCCCCACAACAGACACCCTGTGAGGTAGATGAAGATATTGGATTTATATCCCGGCCTCCACTCCGAAGAGTCTCAGAGCAGCTCACAATCTCCTTTCCCTTCCTCCCCCACAACAGACACCCTGTGAGGTAGATGAAGATATTGGATTTATATCCCGCCCTCCACTCTGAGGAGTCTCAGAGGGGCTCACAATCTCCTTTACCTTCCTCCCCCACAACAGACACCCTGGGAGGTAGATGAAGATATTGGATTTATATCCCGGCCTCCACTCCAAAGAGTCTCAGAGCGGCTCACAATCTCCTTTCCCTTCCTCCCCCACAACAGACACCCTGTGAGGTGGGTGGGGCTGGAGAGGGCTCTCACAGCAGCTGCCCTTTCAAGGACAACCTCTGCCAGAGCTCTGGCTGACCCAGGGCCATTCCAGCAGGTGCAAGTGGAGGAGTGGGGAATCAAACCCGGTTCTCCCAGATAAGAGTCTGCACACTTAACCACTACACCAAACTGGCTTTTAGTGGACTCAAATCTAGGGGATCCAGGAAAGGCCTAGTTTGGCTTTCAACTGTGCAGGCAAAACGAAAGCCCCTGTTTCCCGCTCGAGAAGACCCTCTCTCTTCGCATTCTGTCCCCGAGCTTGTTAGAGGAAATGTATTCTGCAGCTTAGCTATGCAATGAATTATAAAATACACAGGACCCAAGAACCCTTTGATATCTCTCCCCCCACCCCTTTATTTCCCCTGGGCTCACATCCACATCCATCCATATTGCAAAACCCTGGGGGACGCAGGCGCACGTGTCTGTATTTGAACAAGACAATTTTTAACAAGATTTCCAGCAGCTGAGAACTTGGACATGAAAGCCGTACGATGAAGTGCGCAGATTGGGGGGGCGGGGGGGGGGGGAACCAGAAACGCGACAGGCTGATTAAATAAGACCCAGAAGAACAAAAGCAAACCTTATCAGCACCATGAAAGAGCTCCGCTGTCGGCAACGGCTAGCTCGCAGCGTCCTCCAGCGTGTTAGCTCTGGTGGATTCTCTCTGGCCTGCTCATTTTCCCTCCTCGCCTTGGAGAGAAACAGGGGTTCCTGCCACTGTACAAGCCGATTGCTCCAAAGAGGAGAGCGGCAACGCACAGGGCCGTGACTGCTAGGTAGGAAAAGATTTTGCGGAACTGCGTGAGAATGGCACACTCAGTTTGTTCCAGGATTTCTATCGCTAATTCTACACGAACACACACAAAATTAAGGCGCTAACCAACACTAAAGTCCCTTTATGCCAGGGGTGTCAAACGTGTGGCCTGGGGACCGAATCAGGCCCCCGGAGGGCTCCTATCAGGCCCCCTGTGCAACTGGCTCTTGTTTGCTTCCTTCTCCCTCTCTTTTGCTTTCTTCTGCATCTCAGCTTACTTTACAAGGCTTGCTCAATTGCACAGGAGCTACAGAGCAAAACATTGATTTTCTCCATTGGTTGAGGAGCCTTCCCCTCCTGGTCCCCTGGGGAAGGAAGGAAAGAGCCAGAGCTTCCTTTACCCAGTTCCCTGGATCCCATGGGAGAAATACAATGAAAGAACCTTTAAGACATAAGAATATAAGAGAAGCCCTGTTGGTTCAGGCCAGTGGCCCCTCCAGTCCAACACTCTGTGTCACTTAAGAACATAAGAGAAGCCCTGCTGGATCAGGCCAGTGGCCCCTCCAGTCCAACACTCTGTGTCACATAAGAACATAAGAGAAGCCATGTTGGATCAGGCCAATGGCCCATCCAGTCCAACACTCTGTGTCACTTAAGAACATAAGAGAAGCCCTGCTGGATCAGGCCAGTGGCCCCTCCAGTCCAACACTCTGTGTCACATAAGAACATAAGAGAAGCCATGTTGGATCAGGCCAATGGCCCATCCAGTCCAACACTCTGTGTCACTTAAGAACATAAGAGAAGCCCTGTTGGATCAGGCCAATGGCCCCTCCAGTCCAACACTCTATGTCACTTAAGAACATAAGAGAAGCCCTGCTGGATCAGGCCAGTGGCCCCTCCAGTCCAACACTCTGTGTCACATAAGAACATAAGAGAAGCCATGTTGGATCAGGCCAATGGCCCATCCAGTCCAACACTCTGTGTCACTTAAGAACATAAGAGAAGCCCTGCTGGATCAGGCCAGTGGCCCCTCCAGTCCAACACTCTGTGTCACATAAGAACATAAGAGAAGCCCTGTTGGATCAGGCCAATGGCCCATCCAGTCCAACACTCTGTGTCACATAAGAACAGAAGAGAAGCCTTGTTGGATCAGGCCAATGGCCCATCCAGTCCAACACTCTGTGTCACACAGCGGCCAAATATATATATATATATATATATATATATATATATATATATATATATATACACACACACACACACACACACACTGTGGCTAATAGCCACTGATGGACCTCTGCTCCATATTTTTATCTAACCCTCTCTTGAAGCTGGCTATGCTTGTGGACGCCACCACCTCCTGTGGCAGTGAATTCCACATGTTAATCACCCTTTGGGTGAAGAAGTACTTCCTTTTATCCGTTTTAACCTGTCTGCTCAGCAATTTCATCGAATGCCCACGAGTTCTTGTATTGTGAGAAAGGGAGAAAAGTACTTCTTTCTCTACTTTCTCCATCCCATGCATTATCTTGTAAACTTCTATCATGTCACCCCTCAGTCGACGTTTCTCCAAGCTAAAGAGCCCTAAGCGTTTCAACCTTTCTTCATAGGGAAGGTGTTCCAGCCCTTTAATCATTTTAGTTGCCCTTTTCTGAACTTTCTCCAATGCTATAATATCCTTTTTGAGGTGCGGCGACCAGAACTGCACACAGTACTCCAAATGAGAGGAAGAGGAGGAGGAAGAGGAAGAAGACATTGGATTTATATTTCACTCTCTACTCAGAGTCTCAGAGCGGCTCACAATCTCCTTTCCTGACTCCCCCACAACAGATACCCTGTGAAGTTGGTGGGGCTGGAGAGGGCTCTCCCAGCAGCTGCCCTTTCAAGGACAGAGGCTCAGAGTGGCCTACAATCTCCTTTCCCTTCCTCCCCCACAACAGACACCCTGTGAGGTGGGTGGGGCTGGAGAGGACTCTCCCAGCAGCTGCCCTTTCAAGGACAGAGTCTCAGAGCGGCTCACGATCTCCTTTATCTTCCTCCCCCACAACAGACACCCTGTGAGGTGGGTGGGGCTGAGAGAGCTCTGACAGAAGCTGCCCTTTCAAAGACAACTCCTGCAAGAGCTATGGCTGACCCAAGGCCACTCCAGCAGCTGCAAGCAGAGGAGTGGGGAATCAAACCCGGCTCTCTCGGATAAAAGTCCACGCACTTCACCACTACACCAAACTGGCCCTCAACTAGGTGACTACCTAGGGCACCAGCTTTTTGGGAACACCGAACTGGGCGCCCCATGTGACTCGGTGACATTATCAGTGCGGGGCTGGGGGTGCCAGAAGTTAGCCTTGCATGGGGTCCCAGACACTCTAGGGCCAGCCCCGGCTGTACAGTCCACCTTTCAAAGCGGCCGGTTTCTCCGATCTCTGTAGTCCGGAGATAAGTTGTAATCACAGGTTCCATCTGGGGTTTTTTGTTGCTGTTGTTCAGTCGCACAGTTGAATCCGACTCTTTGCGACCCCCTGGACCGAGTCACGCCAGGCCCTCCTGTCTTCCACCACCCTCCGAAGTCTGCTCAAATTTGTGTTAGTTACATCAGTAACGCTGTCCAGCCATCTCATCTTTTGCCATCCCCTTCTTCTTTTGCCTTCTGTATTTCTCAGCATCAGAGTCTTCTCCAGGGAGTGCTCCCTTCTCAGTCAGTGGCCAAAGTATTGGAGCTTCAGCTTCAGCATTTGACCTTCCAGGGAACAGTCTGGGTTGATTTCCCTTAGGACTGACTGATTGGATCTTCTTGCAGTCCAAGGGACTCTCAAGAGTCTTCTCCATTGAGTGCTCCCTTCTGATTGGGTGGCCAAAGTATTTGAGCTTCAGCTTCAGCATCTGACCTTCCAGGGAACAGTCTGGGTTGATTTCCCTTAGGACTGACTGACTGGATCTTCTTGCAGTCCAAGGGACTCTCAAGAGTCTTCTCCATTGAGTGTTCCCTTCTCATTTTGTGGCCAAAGTCTTTGAGCTTCAGCATCTGACCTTCCAGGGAACAGTCTGGGTTGATTTCCCTTAGGACTGATTGATTGGATCTTCTTGCAGTCCAAGGGACTCTCAGGATTCTTCTCCAGCACCACAGCTCAAAAGCATCTATTCTTCTGCGCTTGGCCTTCCTTATGGTCCAGCTCTCACAGCCATACATTACTACTGGGAATACCATCGCTTTGACTACATATAAGGGTATGGAAATGGTTTGGAATGGCCAGAGAGAAGAAGGAGACAATGCAAAGGCAGGAAGCTCTCGTCTTCCTGTATGCCCCTCTCGCTTTCTGAACAAGGGAACCAGCAATTCCAAAGCCCTCAGCTATCTGTTGATTTCCCTGGCACCAGCAGAGCGGAGATGCCACAAAGACGGAGGGGGAGAGGGCTCAGAGCGTTCTTGCTGCCTGCCTGCCTGCAGTCATGCTGGGACTGCCGCTGAAGCCAGCAGGCAGAAAGAGAGGCAGTTGAACAAAGCAGGAGTCAAGTGGCACCTTTAAGACCAACCAATTTTTATTGAGAACGTCAGCTTCCGTGTGCTCTTAAGCAGACTTCATCAGACGAGGAATCCAGCACAGGGAGCAAAGCCATACAGAGCTGAGCAGAGTCATACACAGCTGGTAGGCAGTGACCCAGAATGCAAAATGGTACAGATTTAAGAACCAATGACGGTGAAGTAAAATTATCTGGCAGGCAGTGGTTTAGAATGTAAAATGGCACAATGGCAGAATAGAAAAATTAACAAATCGAGCAAACCTTTGATCTGAGCAGCAGGAGCGTGCGAACGCAACGAAACAGCAGTATGCAGTAAAATTGACAAACTGAGCAAACCTTTTTAAATTTTATTTAATTTTAATGTTAATTAATAAACTGAGCAAACATTTTTAAATTGTATTTGATTGTAATGTCAATTTTACTGCATACTGCTGTTTTGTTGCTTTTGCATGCTCCTGCTGCTCAGATCAAAGGTTTGCTCAATTTGTTAATTTTTCTGTTCTGTCATTGTGCCATTTTACATTCTAAACCACTGGCCTACCAGATAATTTCACTTCACTGTCATTGGTTCTTAGACTTGTACCATGTTGCATTCTGGGCCACTGCCTATCAGCTCTGTGTGGCTCTGCTCAGCTCTGTATGGCTTTGCTCCCTGTGCCGGATTCCTCGTCTGATGAAGTGTGCTGAAGAGCACACAAAAGTGGACGTTCGAAATAAAACAAAGCAGGAGTCAAGTGGCACCTTTAAGACCAACCGTCTTAAAAGTGACACTCGACTCCTGCTTTGTTTAACTGCTTCAGACCAACCCGGCTGCCCGCTTGGATCTATCTAGAGAGAGGCAGGGCAGGCTTTGGTGGTACTGATGTTATGCCCCCCCCTCCCGAAGCCTCAGGCATCAGACTGACAGCTCGCCCGCCCCCACCAGCTCTTGCCCGGGGTGATGCTTTGTTATGCATCCACATCACATGCACATCTTCTCCCCCGGGTGCAAAAAGAAAAAACGCATTTTGAATCCCCTTTCAGGAGCCTCGATTTTGAGTAGGGAGGCTCCCGATGAATAGCTCAAACTGGGAAGCGCCGATTTCTGTATAATATAGTGGATTCTATGCACTGAAGAGGCAAGGTGGTAGTGATAGGAAAGGAAAAGAGGAAAGGTCCCCCGTGCAAGCACCAGTCGTTTCCGACTCTGGGGTGACGTTGCTTTTACACAATTTTCACGACAGACTTTTGCCGGAGCTCCGTGGCGCAGAATGTTAAAGCTGCAGTACTGCAGTCCTAAGCTCTGCTCACGACCTGAGTTCGATCTCAGCGGAAGGTGAGTTCAGGTAGCCGGCTCCAGGTTGAGTCAGCCTTCCATCCTTCCGAGGTCGCTCAAATGAGTACCCAGCTTGCTGGGGGGAAAGTGTAGATGACTGGGGAAGGCAATGGCAAACCACCTCGTAAAAAGTTTGCCGTGAAAATGTTGTGAAAGCAACGTCAACCCAGAGTCAGAAACGACTGGTGCTTGCACAGGGGACCTTTCCTTTTCCTTTCCTTGCCATTGCCTTCCCCGGTCATCTACACTTTCCCCCCAGCCAGCTGGGGACCCATTTGACTGACCTCGGAAGGATGCAAGGCGGAGTCAACCTGGAGCCGGCTACCTGAAAACCCAGCTTCCGCTGGGGATTGAACTCAGGTCGTGAGCGGAGCTTAGGACTGCAGTACTGCACCTTTAACACTCTGCGCCACGGGGCTCTTTATTAGATACAGCATGGTAGGTGGCTGCACTCCAAAGACTGGAGAACTGGGCCAACGGGGCGAACTATATACAACACTGGGTTCCCGTGCAAGTACTTGATTGGGTCATTCAAACCAGCCGGGGGTCTCTGATTGGTGCAGGGCAACAGGGATTTGGATTCTGCTGCCCATTGTTCCCGAGACCCCAAGCTCCAATGAGCCAGGCAGGAACTCCTCAAACAGTCTTCACTTGAGTCCAGTACACAATATTCTGCACACATTTTCACCACTATCCAAAAGGTTTTGCATTGTTCTTAAGACTGCTAGCTAACAGCTGGAGTCGAGTCCAGAATGCGAAGAAGAAGAAGACCGTAGATTCATACCCCGCCTTTCTCTCAGAGGCTCAGAGCGGCTTACAATCTCCTTTATCATCTTCCCCTACAACAGACACCCTGTGAAGTAGGTGGAGCTGAGAGAGCTCTGACTGAAACTGCTCTTGAGAGGAACACCTCTGTGAGAACTTGCGACTGACTCAAGGTCACATCAGCAGGTGCATGTGAAGGAGTGGGGAATCAAACACAGTTCTCCCAGATAAGAGTCCACACATTTAACCACTACACCAAACTGGCTCTCTATTAGAGCTATGGTTGACCCAAGGTCATTCCAGCAGGTGCAAGTGGAAGAGTGGGGAATCAAACCCGGTTCTCCCAGATAAGACTCTGCACACTTAACCACTACACCAAACTGGCTCTTGATACGCCTAACTTAAACAAGTATAAGTGCCAAGTTCTATGGGTAACAAAAGTGAGCAACACACATACTGGATGGGGGATACACGTCTGGGTAAGAACATAAGAGAAGCCATGTTGGGTCAGGCCAATGGCCCATCCAGTCCAACACTCTGTGTCACATAAGAACATAAGAGAAGCCCTGTTGGATCAGGCCACTGGCCCATCCAGTCCAACACTCTGTGTCACAAAGTGGCCAAGAAACCCAGGTGCCATCAGGAGGTCCATCAGTGGAGCCAGGTAGGTGGGGCTGAGAGAGCTCTCCCAGGAGCTGCCCTTTCAAGGACAGCTCTGCAAGAGCTACGGCTGACCCAAGGCCATTCCAGCAGCTGCAAGTGGAGGAGCAGGGAATCAAACCTGATTCTGCCAGATAAGAGGCCTCTGGAGACCAAGAAGACTTTTTTGGGTATCAGCTTTTGGGAATCAAAAAGTGAGCTTTAACTCATGAAATTTCATATTCAAATAAATGCCGTTAGTTTGTAAGCTGCCGCGAGATGTTTAAAAATTTTGCTACGGCGGGCTAACACAGCTACCCCTTGCAACCTGATGGAAATTGTCGGGCTGAGTCCATTTTCCCACTACTGCTGTCTGCCAGCATCCAAGTGTACCCCAAAACATTCCCACACTGGCTTACCTGGTTCTTCAAATGGCTCTTCATTTGTTAATGTCCTGGATAGGATGAGGATTAAGGCTTCTTTGAACTGGTCGAAGCTGACCTTAAATTAAAAAAAGAGAGAAAGAAACTAAGTTTCCCGAAGGCGTTTAAGCTATGCAGCAGATTGTTTACCCAATTTATTGATTTAACAAATTTCTATTCTGCTCCCTCTCCCCCAAGGCAAGAGCCCCGTGGCGCAGAGTGTTAAGGCTGCAGTACTGCAGTCTTAAACTCTGCTCACAACCTGAGTTCGATCCCTGGTGGAAGCTGGTTTTTCAGGTAGCCGGCTCGAGGTTGGCTCAGCCTTCCAAAGCCGGTCAAATGAGTCCCCAGCTTGCTGAGGGGAAAGCGTAGAGGACTGGGGAAGGCGATGGCAAGCCACCCCGTAAAAAGTCTGCCGTGAAAACGTTGTAGGTAGGTAGGTAGGTAATTTTATTTATATCCCGCCCTCCCCGCCGGAGCAGGCTCAGGGCGGCTAACAACATCATTCAGTTTCCCTTATACAAAAGACAAGGTTACATTAACATTAAACATTAAAAATTCTGATAAGTTTAAAATCACTTAATTAAGTTGATAAAAGTGCTAATGCTAGTTGTGCTTTTATAATGGCGGTAATCATTAGCAATTTCTTTCTTCGTCAGCGAAAGCCAGTCGGAAGAGGAAGGTCTTGCAGGCCCTGCGGAATTGTTCAAGGTCCCGCAGGGCCCGCATTTCCTCTGGAAGTTGGTTCCATAGGTTCGGGGCTGCAGAGGAGAAGGCCCGGTTACGGGTACATTGCAGCTTCACCTCTTTCGGTCCGGGGGTGGTCAACAAGTTTTTTCCAGCTGACCTCAGTGCTCTCTGGGGTTCGTATGGGGAGAGACGGTCCCTAAGGTAGACAGGTCCTCGACCATATAGGGCTTTAAAGGTAATGACCAGCACTTTGTAACGAACCCGGTATGTAACTGGCAGCCAGTGCAGCTCGCGCAGCCCAGGCTGTATGTGCTCCCATTTAGGGAGCCCCAACAACAGTCTGGCCGCTGCGTTCTGCACCAGCTGCAGCTTCCGGGTTCGGTACAGAGGCAGCCCCATGTAGAGGGCATTACAGTAATCCAGTCTCGAGGTGACCGTTGCGTGAAGTACCGTTGCCAGGTCTTGGCGCTCTAGGAAGGGAGCCAACTGCCTTGCCCGCCTCAGGTGAAAAAAGGCTGACTTGGAAGTGGCTGCAATCTGGGCCTCCATTGATAAAGAAGGCTCCAGTAAAACTCCCAGACTCCTGACCCGGTGCGCCGCTTTCAGTGGCGCCCCGTCGAAGACCGGGAGAGGTATTTCCCCTTCCCGGGCGCCCCGACCCAGACAAAGGACTTCTGTCTTCGCTGGATTCAATTTCAGCCCGCTCCCCCTCAACCACATTGCCATGTCCTGCAAGGCCCGGTCTAAATTTTCAGGGACGCAGCCAGGCCGGCCGTCCATCAGCAGATAGAGTTGGGTGTCATCTGCATATTGGTGGCACCCAAGTCCATATCTCCTGGCAATCTGGGCAAGAGGGCGCATATAGATATTGAATAATATTGGTGAGAGAACTGCCCCTTGAGGCACTCCACAATCCAGTGTGTGCCTCCGGGACCGCTCACCACCAATTGCCACCCTTTGTCCCCGATTCTCGAGGAAGGAGGAGAGCCATTGTAGGGCAGACCCCCTCACCCCTATATCGGCGAGGCGGTGGGTCAGTAGCCGATGGTCGACCGTGTCGAACGCGGCCGACAGATCTAACAGCATCAGCACCGCCGCACCGCCCCGATCCAGATGCCGTTGGAGATCATCTACCAGGGCGACCAGTACTGTCTCCGTCCCATGACCCGGGCGAAAGCCGGACTGGCAAGGGTCTAGGATGGAAGCGTCATCCAGAAAACTATGCAACTGCGACGCCACTGCCCTCTCTATCATTTTACCTAAAAACGGTAAATTGGAGACCGGTCGGTAGTTTGCCAATTCGTCCGGGTCTGCTGTACTTTTTTTCAAGAGGGGTCGGACCAAAGCCTCTTTCAGGGATGATGGGAAGCGCCCCTCCGAGAGGGATCTATTTATGATGTCCCGTAGAGGACATTCAAGCTCCCTCAGGCAGGATTTAATTAGCCAGGAGGGGCATGGGTCCAAATCACAAGTTGTAGGGCGCGCAGAGGAGAGAATTCCGTCAACTTCCTCCAGGCTGAGCGGGTCGAAATGATCCAGAATTAAATCAGAAGACAGGCAAGGGGCCTCGGGCTCATGTGCTGTATCTAAGGTGATGGGCAGGTCCTGGCGGAGCGACGTGATTTTGTCTGCAAAAAATTTCGCAAAAGCCTCACAGCCTATTTCTAATTCTTTGACGTTTGGTCTGCCCTGGGGCAGTGTAGTTAAATGTCCAATTATTTTAAACAATTGTGCCGGGCGCGAATTTGCAGACGCAATCTTGGCCGCGAAGTACTTCTTCTTCGCGGTCTTGACTGCCATCTCATACGACCTCATAAACGTTCTGTAGGATGTTCTCGCCGCTTCGCCACGAGTGCGCCGCCACTGCCTCTCTAGTCGTCGGAGTCCTTGTTTCAGCCGGCGTAGCTCCAGGGTATACCAGGGAGCCAGCCTTGAACGAGGGCGCAGAGGACGTCGGGGTGCGATCTCGTTGATTGCCCCAGATAGCCGGTCTTGCCAGGCATCAACCAGGGCATCAAGGGAATCGCAAGGGGGCCAAGGATCCCGAAGAGCTGTTTGGAACCGTTCCGGGTCCATCAGGCTCCGCGGGCGAGCCAAAATAGGCTCTCCGCCCTTACAGGGTTGTGGTAGCGTCTCCATACGAGCCTTGAGGGCTAAGTGATCCGACCATGGTATCGCCTCCGTCGCGATTTCGTTCACTTTAATCCCAGCCGCAAAGATCAGATCTAATGTGTGCCCAGCCTGATGTGTGGGAGTCGTAACAAATTGTGAAAGCGACGTCACCCTAGAGTCAGAAACGACTGGTGCTTGCACAGGGGACCTTTCCTTTCCCTCTCCCCCAAACAGGACTTGGCAATTTGGGGGGTGGTAGAACAGCTTCAGTTTGCAGGTGTGTAGGGGCTAGATTGGGACCATGCTATGCTGGCGGGGGAGGGGGGAGTTAAACCTTCTCCCCCGGCATTCTTTTCTTACTCTGCAATGACCTCTGGATACCACCATTTGCTCTTTTACTTTGGACCCCTTGAACGCAAGCGTTAAGAGCGGCAGACTCCTGATCTGGCCGAATTGGGTTCAATTCCTGCTGGGTGACCTTGGGTCAGTCACAATCCTAGAATCCTAGAGTTGGAAGGGACCTCCAGGGTCATCTAGTCCAACCCCCTGCACAATGCAGGGAACTCACAAAGGCCTCCCCCTTAATTCACAGGATCCTCATTGCTGTCAGGTGGCTATTTTAGGTTTAAAAACCTCCAAGGAAGGAGAGCCCACCACCTACTGAAGAATCCTAGAGTTGGAAGGGACCTCCAGGGCCATCTAGTCCAACCCCCCACACAATGCAGGAAACTCACAAATACTGCCCCCTAAATTCACAGGATCTTCATTGTTGTCAGGTGGCTATTTTAGGTTTAAAAACCTCCAAGGAAGGAGAGCCCACCACCTCCCGAGGAAGCCTGATCCACTGAGGAACTGCTCTAACTGTCAGGAAGTTCTTCCTAATGTTTTTTTTTTTTTGTTAAAACAATTTTATTGGTAACATATGGTAATAAATCTATATCTTACATCTTTAAAAACTTCTTTTATCTACCCCATATATTACTTTTTACCCACCCCTCCCCCATTACTTGACCCCCACGAGTGTTATTTACTTAAAAGCAAATATTTAAAGGTACCCTTAACTATTAAAACAAAATTTTATATTCTTCTTTTTAAAACTTAATCATTATCAAAAATTGTCCAATGCCCTTTTATTTTCCACTCTTTTTCTACATATCTTCTAAACTTTTTCCACTCCGTCTTAAAAACTTCTAAATCATAGTCTCTTAATATTCTTGTTAATTTATCCATTTCACTCCATGTCATAACTTTTATAATCCAATCCCATTTCTCTGGTATTTTTTCTTGCTTCCACAACTGCGCATACAATGTCCTAGCAGCTGAGAGCAAGTACCAGATTAAAGTTCGATCTTCTTTTGGAAATTTTTCCATTTGCAACCCCAACAAAAAAAGTCTCTGCAACTTTGTTAAAATCATATCCCAAGATCTTAGAAATCTCTCGCTGAATCATCTGCCAAAACATTTTAGCTCTTTCACATGTGCACCACATATGGTAGAAAGAACCTTCATGCTTTTTACATTTCCAACATCTGTCTGGCATCTTGTTATTCATCTTTGCTAGGAGTCATTCCTAATGTTCTTCCTAATGTTGAGCCAAAAACTCTTTTGATTTAATTTCAATCCATTGGTTCTAGTCCTACCTTCTGGGGCCACAGAAAACAATTCCACGCCATCCTCTAGAGGACAGCTCTTCAAATACTTGAAGAAGGTGATCCTATCACCTCTCAGCCGCCTCCCCTCCAGACTAAACATGCCCAGCTCCTTCAACCTTTTCTCATAGGACTCGGTCTCGAGACCCCTCACCATCTTCATAGCCTTCCTCTGGACCCGTTCCAGTTTGTCTAGATCCTTCTTAAAAAGTGGTCCCTCTAAGCTTGTCTCAATCAATGGTCCCTCTAAGCTTGTGAGCAAAACTTCTCCTTTGTGAGCTGCTGGCTTCAAAGTTGTGAGCGAGGAATTTGCCTCCTGCATAGATCAGTTGGCTCTGGAGCCCTCTTCTTCGAACGGAGACAAAAAAGCATGAGCCGGAGGCTAAAAAACCATGAGCTAGCTCACACGAACTCAGCTGTAGAGGGAACACGAGTCATATTCTCTCAGCCCCGCATACCAGAGCCCTTGTTGAGGGGAGAGGAGGCGGATATCCCCATCCTACGCTTTGAATACTCTCCTATTGGTGGAACAAATTTCTTTGAAATTTTAAAAATGATACTGTACATCGCTTAGAGCCCTTCTACTGCAGGGATTATGATGATGACGATACTGGATTTAAACCCCGCCCTCCACTTCGAATCTCAGAGCGGTTCACAATCCCCTTTATCTTCCTCTCCCACAGCAGACACCCTGGGAGGTGGGTGGGGCTGAGAGGGCTCTCCCAGAAGCTGCCCTTTCAAGGACAGAGTCTCAGAGCGGCCTACAATCTCCTTTCCCTTCCTCCCCCACAACAGACACCCTGTGAGGTGGGTGGGGCTGGAGAGGGCTCTCCCAGCAGCTGCACTTCCAAGGACAGAGTCTCAGAGTGGCCTACAATCTCCTTTCCCTTCCTCCCCCACAACAGACACCCTGTAAGGTGGATGGGGCTGAGGGGACTCTCACAGCAGCTGCCCTTTCAAGGACAGAGTCTCAGAGCAGCCTACAATCTCCTTTCCCTTCCTCCCCCACAACAGACACCCTGTGAGGTGGGTGGGGCTGGAGAGGGCTCTCCCAGCAGCTGCACTTCCAAGGACAGAGTCTCAGAGTGGCCTACAATCTCCTTTCCCTTCCTCCCCCACAACAGACACCCTGTAAGGTGGATGGGGCTGAGGGGACTCTCACAGCAGCTGCCCTTTCAAGGACAGAGTCTCAGAGCAGCCTACAATCTCCTTTCCCTTCCTCCCCCACAACAGACACCCTGTGAGGTGGGTGGGGCTGGAGAGGGCTCTCCCAGCAGCTGCACTTCCAAGGACAGAGTCTCAGAGTGGCCTAAAATCTCCTTTCCCACAACAGACACTCTGTGAGGTGGGTGGGGCTGAGAGGGCTCTCCCAGAGCTGCCCTTCCAAGGACAGGGTCTCAGAGCGGCCTACAATCTCCTTTCCCTTCCTCCCCCACAACAGGCACCCTGTGAGGTAGGTGGGGCTGAGAGGGCTCTCACAGCAGCTACCCTTTCAAGGACAACTCCTGCAATACCTATGGCTGATTCAAGGCCATCCCAGCAGCTGCAAGTGGAGGAGTGGGGAATCAAACGCTAAGAGGTTCTCCCTAAGAGTCTGCACACTTAACCACTACACCAAAGGAAAGTAAAGGTGCCCTGTGCAAGCAATAGTCGTTTCCGATTCTGGGGTGACGTTGCTTTTACGTTTTCACAACAGACTTTTTACAGGGTGGTTTGCCCTTGCCTTCCCCAGTCATCTTCGCTCCCCCCCCCCCCAGCAAGCTGGGGACTCATTTGACCGACTTCGGAAGGATGGAAGCCAACCTCGAGCCGGCTACCTGAAAACCCAGCTTCCACCGGGGATTGAACTCAGGTCATGAGCAGAGCTTAGGACTGCAGTACTGCAGCTTTAACACTCTGCACCACGGGGCTCTCACTACACCAAACTGGCTCTCGATTAGGCAATTGATAAATCTAATTAGGCAACTGGTAAATCCAATGTATAAATAAAAATAAGTTCAAACAATTGCTGGGAATTTAATCGGGGCACATAATTTAATCCCACGCAACAAGAACTCCTTGGTTCAAATCTCACTGATGATATGGACATAGTAGGTGCCCTTAGGAGAGCCAATCTCTCACATCCTCATTCCCTGCAGAAAAGTGCCTTCCACTCTAGAAAAAAACACCCCAAGCACATAAGAACATAAGAGAAGTCCAACACCTCGTGTCACATAAGAACAAAAGAGAAGCCATGTTGGATCAGACCAATGGCCCATCCAGTCCAGCACTCTGTGTCACATAAGAACATAAGGGAAGCCATGTTGGATCAGGCCAATGGCCCATCCAGTCCAACACTCCATGTCACATAAGAACATAAGAGAAGCCATGTTGGATCAGGCCAATGGCCCATCCAGTCCAACACTCCGTGTCACATAAGAACATAAGGGAAGCCATGTTGGATCAGGCCAATGGCCCATCCAGTCCAACACTCTGTGTCACATAAGAACATAAGGGAAGCCATGTTGGATCAGGCCAGTGGCCCATCCAGTCCAACACTCCATGTCACATAAGAGAAGCCATGTTGGATCAGGCCAGTGGCCCATCCAGTCCAACACTCCATGTCACATAAGAACATAAGAGAAGCCATGTTGGATCAGGCCAATGGCCCATCCAGTCCAACACTCCGTGTCACATAAGAACATAAGGGAAGCCATGTTGGATCAGGCCAATGGCCCATCCAGTCCAACACTCCGTGTCACATAAGAACATAAGAGAAGCCATGTTGGATCAGGCCAATGGCCCATCCAGTCCAACACTCCATGTCACATAAGAACATAAGAGAAGCCATGTTGGATCAGGCCAATGGCCCATCCAGTCCAACACTCTGTGTCACATAAGAACATAAGGGAAGCCATGTTGGATCAGGCCAATGGCCCATCCAGTCCAACACTCTGTGTCACATAAGAACATAAGTGAAGCCATGTTGGATCAGGCCAGTGGCCCATCCAGTCCAACACTCCGTGTCACATAAGAACATAAGGGAAGCCATGTTGGATCAGGCCAATGGCCCATCCAGTCCAACACTCCGTGTCACATAAGAACATAAGGGAAGCCATGTTGGATCAGGCCAATGGCCCATCCAGTCCAACACTCTGTGTCACATAAGAACATAAGGGAAGCCATGTTGGATCAGGCCAGTGGCCCATCCAGTCCAACACTCCATGTCACATAAGAACATAAGAGAAGCCATGTTGGATCAGGCCAATGGCCCATCCAGTCCAACACTCCGTGTCACATAAGAACATAAGGGAAGCCATGTTGGATCAGGCCAGTGGCCCATCCAGTCCAACACTCCATGTCACATAAGAACATAAGAGAAGCCATGTTGGATCAGGCCAATGGCCCATCCAGTCCAACACTCCGTGTCACATAAGAACATAAGGGAAGCCATGTTGGATCAGGCCAATGGCCCATCCAGTCCAACACTCCGTGTCACATAAGAACATAAGAGAAGCCATGTTGGATCAGGCCAATGGCCCATCCAGTCCAACACTCCATGTCACATAAGAACATAAGAGAAGCCATGTTGGATCAGGCCAATGGCCCATCCAGTCCAACACTCCGTGTCACATAAGAACATAAGGGAAGCCATGTTGGATCAGGCCAATGGCCCATCCAGTCCAACACTCTGTGTCACATAAGAACATAAGGGAAGCCATGTTGGATCAGGCCAGTGGCCCATCAAGTCCAACACTCCGTGTCACATAAGAACATAAGGGAAGCCATGTTGGATCAGGCCAATGGCCCATCCAGTCCAACACTCCGTGTCACATAAGAACATAAGAGAAGCCATGTTGGATCAGGCCAATGGCCCATCCAGTCCAACACTCTGTGTCACATAAGAATATAAGAGAAGCCATGTTGGATCAGGCCAATGGCCCATCCAGTCCAACACTGTGTCACATAAGAACATGAGAGAAGCCATGTTGGATCAGGTCAATGGCTCCTCCGGTCCAACACTCTCTGTCACATAAGAACATAAGAGAAGCCACGTTGGATCAGGCCAATGGCCCATCCAGTCCAACACTCTGTGTCACATAAGAATATAAGAGAAGCCGTGTTGGATCAGGCCAATGGCCCATCCAGTCCAACACTCTGTGTCACATAAGAACATAAGAGAAGCCCTGTTGGATCAGGTCAATGGTCCCTTCAGTCCAACACTCTGTGTCACATAAGAACATAAGAGAAGCCCTGTTGGATCAGGCCAATGGCCCATCCAGTCCACCACTCTGTGTCACATTAGAATATAAGAGAAGCCATGTTGGATCAGGCCAATGGCCCATCCAGCCCAACACCCTGTGTCACACAGTGTCCAAAAAACCCCCCAACCCAGGTGCCATCAGGAGGTCCATCGGTGGAGCCAGGACACTAGAAGCCCTCCCACTGTGCTTCCTCCCCCAAGCACCAAGAATACAGAGCATCACTGCCCCAGACAGAGTTCCAACAATACGCTTTGATGGACAAAAGATTCCAGTGCTTAGAGATGCAAACAGCTCTAGCCGGAGAGGACCAACCGGTTGACTATCAAACACCATCTTGTTAGAATGTTGATTCAGGTAAGGAGGCACGTTGGTCTGAAGTAGCAGAACAAATTTTGTGTCCAGTGGCACCCTTAAGACCAACAAAAAGTTTATTCAAGGTTTTGAGTCGAGTGTGGTGCTATTTGTGACAGTGTGCCTGCATATGAAAAGCTCATGCCTTGACTACACTTTTGTTGGCCTTAACGGTACCACTGGACTCAACATTTGCTAGAATGTTGTACCTAAAGAACAGTGACTGAGAAATCATAAAAGGCCAGAGTGTATTTTCTTCTTTTGGTGGGCGTGGGGGGGGCAGGAAAATCAGGAGTGACCCCAATAGAGGATGGATTCTCAACGGGAGATGTTATGATAAGATCTCAGGATGTGGAAGAAGCTCTTAACCCCCCTCTTCTTTGTTCATCTTCCTTAAATGGGCACAAGCCGTGAAGGACTAAACATTTATGAAGGGGTGCCATCTTGTCCATGTGTTGAGGGAAAGTCCTAGCTCTGAGAACAAAGGTCTTTTAAAAGAGCCAGCTTCAAGAATTACTAGCCTGTCCTCGCAACAACATCGTTAAGTGCAAAGTTCAGGGTTCAGAACAGGGGTGACCCAACTGCGGCTCAGGAGACACACGTGGCTTTCACATATATCGTGTGGCTCTTGAAGCCCCCACCGCCCTGTTGGCCAGCTTGGAGAAGGCATTTGTCTCTTTAAATCACGTCTTCAAGCCAAGCCAGCTGGCAGCTTGGAGAATACATTTAAAGTTAAAGTTGCTTTAAAGTTAAAGTTAGGGGGAGGGACGGTGGCTCAGTGGTAGAGCATCTGCTTGGGAAGCAGAAGGTCCCAGGTTCGATCCCCGGCATCTCCAAAAAAGGGTCCAGGCAAATAGGTATGAAAAACCTCAGCTTGAGACCCTGGAGAGCCGCTGCCAGTCTGAGAAGACAATACTGACTTTGATGGACTGAGGGTCTGATTCAGTATAAGGCAGCTTCATATGTTCATATGCTTTCTTTCCACATCTCCCTCCCCCATCTATTTCCTTCCTTCCTTCCTTCCTTCCTTCCTTCCTTCCTTCCTTCCTTCCTTCCTTCCTTCCTTCCTTCCTTCCTTCCTTCCTTCCTTATTGATCTGGCAATCCTAATTACACTGAGAGATAGGCTGGAACTCTCCACCTTGGGACGAAGGGAAAGCCCAAGGGAATGAGAATTGCCCATCTGTTCCTTTGCAGACGTCCAAAAGAGGAGCATTTTGCTTGCGCAGAAATACTTTTATTCACATTTGCCTGCTTTTAAGCATTTCCCCCCCCTCCCAGTATTATTCTCATCTCCCCCCCTCCACACACCGTTTAAAAACGAAACAAGGAGAAAAGGGAAACAGGGTGGGGGAAAACTCATATGCAATCAGTCAAACTTTAACTTTCCAGAGAGACTGGCTGATTCCTTCCTCTGGAACAACAAGCAACTTTGCCCAGGCAAGTTGCAACTTCTTTGCCAGCTCATTCCGAATGAATGAGCAATTTTGCTCATTTGAGATCCGCGGATTAATTCATCTGCGGCTAAAAGCTTTTGTGCTGTGCGGGGGCCCCGGGCGCTATGGTGACGAGTGTCATGGAGACATCTTCAAATAAATAGCTGTCATTAAGCTACACGGCAAACACCCGGTCGACACCAAATTACCTACAGCCAATCCATCTGCCTTGACCACAGCAGTTTTCGGTACTCTACAGTTATATAGGAACATACAAAGCTGCGTGATATGGAATCAGACCTGGCAGCTGCTCTCCAGGGTCTCAGGCCAAGGTCTTTCTCATCAACTCCTGCCTGGCCGCTTTAACTGGAGATGTCGGGGACTGAACCTGGGACCTCCTGCATGCCAAGCAGAGGCTCTGCCACTGAGCTACAGCCCCACTTCATGGCTCTCCAGGGTCTCAGTTTGTGGTCTTTCCCATCACATCCTGCCTGGTCCCTTTAACTGGGGATGCCGGGGATTGAACCTGGGACCTCCTGCATGCCAGGCAGATGCTCTGCCACTGAGCTATAGCCCCACTTCATGACTCTCCAGGGTCTCAGGCTGAGGTCTTTCCCATCACCTCCTGCCTAGTCCTTTTAACTGGAGATGCTGGGGATTGAACCTGGGACCTCCTGCATGCCAGGCGAATGCTCTGCCACTGAGCTACAGCCCGACTTCATGATTCTCCAGGGTCTCAGGCTGAGGTCTTTCCCATCACCTCCTGCCTGGCCGCTTTAACTGGAGATGCCGGGGATTGAACCTGGGACCTCCTGCATGCCAGGCAGATGCTCAACCATGGAGCTACAGCCCAACTTCATGGCTCTCCAGGGTCTCAGGCTGAGGTCTTTCCCATCACCTCCTTCCTGGTCCTTTTAACTGGAGAAGCTGGGGATTGAACCTGGGACCTCCTGCATGCCAGGCAGATGCTCTGCCACTGAGCTGCAGCCCAACTTCATGACTCTACAGGGTCTCAGTGTGAGGTCTTTCCCATCACCTCCTGCCTGGCCACTTTAACTGGAGATGCTTGGGATTGAACCTATGACTTCCTGCCTGCAAAGCAGATGTTCTTCTACCGAGCCATGCTTTCTCCTCAATGCAAATCCTCTACTGAGCTTACAAAGGGTTTGTCCAGGTCAAAACTTCAACCCTTGAGGACACAACAGAAGAAGATGATGATGATATGGGTTTATATCCTGCCCTATACTTTGAATCAGAGACTCAGAGCGGCGTACAATCTCCTATGCCTTCTCCCCCCACAACAGACACCCTGTGAGGTGGATGGGGCTGAAAGAGCTCTGATAGAAGCTGCCCTTTCAAGGACATCTCTACTCCTGCTGGAGCTCTGGCTGACCCAAGGCCATTCCAGCAGCTGCAAGTGGAGGAGTGAGGAATCAAACCCGGTTCTCCCAGATAAGAGTCCGTGCACGTAACAGCTACACCGAACTGATTCTCAACAGCCTACCCTAGAAGCTCCACCCTCTGATCCTAGGGGTAGGGGCTGATTGAGGCCCTCGATACATGTTCAGCATCTCGTTCACATGTAGTTCACACCGCCCGAGGGGGAAGGGAGGGCGCAAGCTGTGGCACTCTAAATAGGTTCTTTGAGCCAAAGATCAGTAAAGATTAGCATGTTTCGTTGCCACCTTCTGCCAAGGTGGCAGGGACTTCAGGGCTGCCGAGAGCCACCACAAGGGCCCAAATAAAGACTCCCTCATGCAGGGCCGGCCCTCCCACTAGGCAAATTAGGTGGTTGCCTAGGGCACCGAGAGGCAGGGGGCAGCAAATTGGGCTCTTGTCCCCCCCCCCCCGGTGCCCCAGGCAAGCACTTAGCTTGCCTCCCTCCTCCCTACCCACCGCTGCCGCTGCTAGCCCCCTCTGGGCCGCCAGCGCGGTGCCCCCCCGTTGCGGCGTCCCACCCCCGCCTCCCCAGGCGCTCCGCTCGCTCCCTCCCTTCCCCCTGCTCGCCGGCTAAAAGTAAGCTTAGCTTGCGAGCAGCTCGCACCTGTGCGTTTTGTCTCTTAACAAAATGTGCAGGCGTGAGCTGCTCGCTGGCTAAGCTTACTTTTAGCCGGTGAGCAGGGGGAAGGGAGGGAGCGAAGCGGTGGCGGGCAGGCGAGCGGAGCGCCGGGGGGGGGGGGCCAGGAGGGACACCACGTGGGGTGGGGGCCCAGAGTCACGGGGGGGGGAGACATGGGGGGTACTGGGGGGGCGCCAGGCAGCAAGTCTGCCTAGGGCGCCCCAGAGCTTTGGGCCAGCCCTGGCCTCCTGCCACCCACACCCAACTCAAATGTCAGAAGAATCAGAGAACTTGAAGGGACTTTTAGGGTCAGCTAGTCCAACCCCCTGCACAATTTATTTTTATTTTGGTTCGTTGACATTCCGCCCTATCCCAAGCGGCCTCAGGGCGGATCACATACATGTAAAATCAACACATAGTGCAATAAATGCAATGCAATAAAACCAATAAAAGCCAATAAATACAATTAACACAGCACACAATACAGTATAGTGTAACAAAGTGGTGGACTGATAATACAGATTGGGGTAGATTAGCGGCCCCGATATGGCAGTTCAGACCACTGTGAGGGAGGATGGCCGATGGTACAGGTGGTACCATCTGCCTCCGTTACAATCTGTACAATCTGGCGGTACAATCTGCCTCCGTTCCTGAGGACTGGAAGGTAGCAAATGTCACCCCCATCTTTAAAAAGGGTTCCAGAGGAGATCCGGGAAATTACAGGCCAGTCAGTCTGACTTCAATACCGGGAAAGTTGGTAGAAACCATTATCAAGGACAGAATGAGTACGCACATTGATGAACACGGGTTATTGAGGAAGACTCAGCATGGGTTCTGTAAGGGAAGATCTTGCCTCCCTAACCTGTTACATTTCTTTGAGGGGGTGAACAAACATGTGGACAAAGGAGACCCGACAGATGTTGTTTACCTTGACTTCCAGAAAGCTTTTGATAAAGCTCCTCATCAAAGGCTCCTTAGAAAGCTTGAGAGTCATGGAGTAAAAGGACAGGTCCTCTTGTGGATCAAAAACTGGCTGATTAATAGGAAGCAGAGAGTGAGTATAAATGGGCAGTCTTCGCAGTGGAGGATGGTAAGCAGTGGGGTGCCGCAGGGCTCGGTACTGGGTCCCATGCTCTTTAACTTGTTCATAAATGATTTAGAGTTGGGAGTGAGCAGTGAAGTGGCCAGGTTTGCAGATGACACTAAATTGTTCAGGGTGGTGAGAACCAGAGACGATTGTGAGAAACTCCAAAGGGATCTGTTGAGGCTGGGTGAGTGGGCGTCAACGTGGCAGATGCAGTTCAGTGTGGCCAAGTGCAAAATAATGCACATTGGGGCCAAGAATCCCAGCTACAAATACAAGTTGATGGAGTGTGAACTGGCAGAGATTGACCAAGAGAGAGATCGTGGGGTCGTGGTAGATAACTCACTGAAAATGTCAAGACAGTGTGCGTTTGCAATAAAAAGGCCAACGCCATGCTGGGAATTATTAGGAAGGGAATTGAAAACAAATCAGCCAGTATCATAATGCCCCTGTATAAATCGATGGTGCGGTCTCATTTGGAGTACTATGTGCAGTTCTGGTCGCCGCACCTCAAAAAGGATATTATAGCATTGGAGAAAGTCCAGAAAAGGGCAACTAGAATGATTAAAGGGCTGGAACACTTTCCCTATGAAGAAAGGTTGAAATGCTTGGGACTCTTTAGCTTGGAGAAACGTCGACTGCGGGGTGACATGATAGAGGTTACAAGATAATGCATGGGATGGAGAAAGTAGAGAAAGAGGTACTTTTTTCCCTTTCTCACAATACAAGAACTCATGGGCATTCGATGAAATTGCTGAGCAGACAGGTTAAAACGGATAAAAGGAAGTACTTCTTCACCCAAAGGGTGATTAACATGTGGAATTCACTGCCACAGGAGGTGGTGGCGGCCACAAGCATAGCCACCTTCAAGAGGGGGTTAGATAAAAATATGGAGCAGAGGTCCATCAGTGGCTATTAGCCACAGAGTGTGTGTGTGTGTGTGTATATAAATTATTGGCCACTGTGTAACACAGAGTGTTGGGCTGGAGGGGCCGTTGGCCTGATCCAACATGGCTTCTCTTATGTTCTTATTTTCTGTGTGGCTCTTACATTAAGCAAGTTTGGCCACCCCTGGTGTAGACGTTGTGAAGCTATTACAAATGACCAGGGCTTTTTTGGGTAGAAAAAGCCCATCAGGAACTCATTTGCATATTAGGCCACACCTCCTTCTGTTAGCATTGTTTAACCCATCAGGGATTCATTTACATATCAGGCCATACTCACTGATACTAAGTCAGCCGGAACTGCGTTCCTGCTCAAAAAGGCCCTGCAAATTATTACTGCTATGTATTAAAATTTTACCTACATTTTAATGTTGTTGCATTATGTGGACATGTATTTTAGAAGCATACCTTTGACAGATTTGTGCTTTTTATTACTGATAGATTTGTGCTTTTTATTACTGATAGATTTGTGCTTTGTATTACTGATAGATTTGTGTTTTTTACCTGGTCTATGACTGTTATAATAAACACTGACACAGGCTTTGAGATCCGATGCGTCGAGTCATTACGAGTCAGCAATTAGACACTGCGATGCGTCTCAACACCGGCATAATTAAAAGCAACCTCAGAAACCTTGCTCTGTGAAGAAAACTTTGTACCGGCAGCCTTATTTGCACATTAATTGCTGCCATTCATCCTACAAATATTTCAAAACGCTGGTGCTCTTAAAAAAAATTATAAAGGGCAGTTTGCAGAGAGAAGAGAATTTTCCTGATTAAAAAAAAATACCTTGACATTTAAACTAAATGAGCTCGCCTGCATAAGAAGCGAGACTTGAATTAACTAGGCCACGATGCACGGTAATTATCAATTTGGCCAAACCTCCCACCCAACTCGGCACATGGGCTGCTGGAAATTTATCACAATGGAACACCTGCCAACGCTTGACAGCAGAAATCGGGGACGCCGGCTTCACAATTTGATGGAGCTACTTCAGTTTCCCGTGCCATTTAATCAAAACACCATTCCGAGTGCTGACATTTGAAAAATCTGATCGACAGTAAAACCAACTGTCATATTGAAAGCAATATTTTTTAATAATGCAATATAGGCCCTTGGCCATAACGCAGGATCGAGTGTGTGAAACGCTTCGGGTGCATTGGGTAGATTCGAGTCCAGTTAGCACCTTAGAGATGAAGAAGGAGGAGGAGGAGAAGAAGAAGGAGATGGAGAAGAAGATGACGATGACAAAGAGAAGGAGGAGGAAGAGAAGGAGGAGGAAGAGAAGATGGAGAAGAAGGAGATGGAGATGATGACGACAAGAAGGAGGAGGAGGAGGAGATGGAGAAGAAGATGATGATGACAAGGAGGAGGAGGAGGAGATGGAGAAGGAGATGAAGAAAAAGATGACGAGGAGGAGGAGGAGAAGAAGAAGAAGGAGATGGAGAAGAAGATGATGACGACAAGCAGGAGGAGGAGGAGGAGAAGGAGGAGGAGGAAGAGGAGATGGAGAAGAAGGAGATGGAGAAGAAGATGACAATGAGGAGGAGGAGAAGGAGGAGGAGGAGGAGATGGAGAAGAAGATGACAACAACAAGGAGGACGAGGAGAAGCCACAGAGTCCACCTTTAAAAGAGTTCATTTTCTCCATGCAAGCTAATCTTTGTCATCTGGAGATCAGCTGAAACACGGGAGATCTCCAGACGCCACTTGGGGAGGGGGGCCGGCAACACTAACAGAAGGGAAAGCATCAGGGCTTTTTTTGTAGCAGGAGCTCCTTTGCATATGAGGCCACACACCCCTGATGTAGCCAATTTTCCAATTTTCCAAGAGCTTCCAGTAGGCCCTGTAAGAAGAGCCCTGTAAGCTCTCGGAGGATTGGCTGCGTGGCCTAATATGCAAAGGAGTTCCGCCTACGCTTTGGAGCTGCAAACAGAAAAAAACTGAGGAAACTGATGCTGGAAAAGCATCAATACTTCACTTCTGTTCCCAACTCCAGTCCCCAGAGGAGCTCCTGTCATCAATTTCCTCAATTTTCCCCACTGCAGGTGGGTAAGGTGCTGGTTGGACTGGCATGAAGCATTCATATGCATTCGGGTCTATTCAGTCTCATCTTCATGTTAAGAACTGTGGAGAAACGCCATCTGAGAGTGTTGGTGCTTCATCCAAAAAGGCAGGGATCAGTAAATCCATTCAGCCGGCTTTGTAGCCTTCCCCTCACTCCCCCCCTCCCTTACAGAGCCAAACCAACAACGCTAGGGGGAAAGTCTCCTAGAGAGGCAGGAAGGGCTGTTGTTCTTGCCATGTGTTAGGCAGGAAGAGAGGCCAGATTTGAACGGGGGCTCGAGCGAGCATGTGGTGAGCAATGGAGGCTCCTGCCTGTGGGGGAGGCCTGCTCAGGAAAATGAGGCCTCCAGGCAGGCAGACTAAGTAAGTACTTCACAAGACAGGGCAAGTTTAGATCAGGGCCAGCCGGATGCGTTTATAATCAACTTTATTTTGTTATGCTGTTTGCTGGGCTGGGCTTTGCTGTGCTGGGCTGTGCTGTGCTAATTTTGTAGATGCAACTGTTTTTGGTTTGTTTTTCTTTCCCTATCCTTTTCTCTTTTTAAATAAATATATTTTTACTGTTTAAATGCTGGCAGTCAATCTCTGTACCACCTAGATCCCCAGACCGCTTTAGACCACGGTGTTTTTGAGAAGGGGGCCCCGGGGAAGGGGGAAGGCATGCAGTTGGATAAGGTGCCAATCCTCCAGGGGTGCCCCAAAGAAGCGCTGAGGTCTCTGTGAAACCCAAGTACAGGGTGGCAGAGGACCTGGAGGCCTAGCCTCATAGCTGGAGAGGGGGATTGGGAGTCCTGTTCCTCTCAATCTGAACCCCGGGACTGAGCAGGTGGTGGCAGCGAGCCCAAGGGGCAGGAGGAGAAATAGCTCCCTCCAGGAGTTGGCGACTCCATAGGGAGCTGACGGGACCGGGTCTGAAGTCAGAATCGGGCCGGTTCCGCCACACTTGGCGGCAGCGGTGGGATAAGAACAAACAGAGAACTTGATTGGCCAGGCATTTTTGGGTTTTGATGCGTGCAAGCACCCAGAGGAAGCAACAGCGGTTTTGTTTTATTTTCGGGTCAACTGGAGTAGGGAAAGTTTAGCTAGTTAGGATGGAGCGTGCTAAGATGCTGGAAATCCTGAAGATGACAAAGCCACAGCTCCAGGAAGAGTGTGCAAGGCACAAGCTGGAGTGTGACAACATGACTGTAGTAGATATGAAAGACCTCCTTTTGGAGTATCATCAGCATGCAGGGGCACTTGCAAAAGTGTTTCCCACCCAGTCAGAAGAACTCTTGCGGCTACGGTTGGAACTGGCAAGAATCCGTACCAAGGCGTACCAAGAGCGCAGACAGGAGGAACGAGAGAGAGAGGAACGACAAGCAGAGAGGGATGCAGTCCGCAGACAGGAGGAACGAGAGAGGGAGGAAAGACAAAGAGAGAGAGAGCTGAGACGAGCTGAGATCCGCAGACAGGAAGAAAGAGAGAAAGCTGAAATCTACAGACGGGAGCAGGAAGAGCAACGTCGCCATGAGCTTGAGGTGCTACGTCTGGAAGCTGAACTAAGCAAAGAGATCCAAGTCACCCCTAAGGACTTTGCAGTGTACCAAGAGGGAGAAGACCCCTCCATATACCTCTCCAACTTTGAGAGGGCAGCCAAACAGTGGGGGATTGCAGAGGAGGACTATATGTCTTACCTCTGTAGCAACCTGACTGGAGAGCTTTCAGCCATCTATCACAGCATGCCTATGGAAGATGGGGGGATAACTTTTGCGGCCTATAAAGCCACTGTATTTAAAAGGTTTAAACTGGGGCCAGACCACTCCCGAAAGCAGTTCAGGGGTTTGGCTCCACAAGAAGGTAAATCCTATTCTGAATGTGGGGTAATGAAGGAACAAACAGTTCCAATGTTATTGGGCCGGGATTTGGTGGTTGGCCAGTACTCTATCAATGCTGTAACCCACAGCCAAACCCCCAGGGGGAAGTGGGAGGAGGAAGGCAACTTTAAGGAAGCCACCTCACCACCAACCAGGGAGGGGGAAACAGCCCAGGTTACTGAGGACGAAGAGAGGGCAGTCACCAAGGAGGGGGAGGGCCAGCCTGTCTCAAGCCCTGGAGTAGGGTGTTCCCAAGGGGAAGAGGGGTGTAGCTTTCCCCAAGTGCAGCAAGAGGCTGTGGATGTTCCTAGCGAGGAAGGGAACCTGTCTAGCGTAAAGGATGTGCAAGCTGAAGAGACCGAGGTGGAGAGTGGAGATTTCACAGGAGGTTCTGAGAGCAGCAAGGCTAATGTGGGCTCAGAGGAGCACGTAGCTGAAGGCTTGGGGGAACGGGAGCAGTTCCAGAAGGGGGTCCGGAGCGGCCTTAGGTGGGAACCGGTTCACCAAGTAGCTGTGGATCAGGAAGTGGGATCGTCCGAGACGCTCTCAAAACAGGTCGTCTTGAAGCAGGGCAGACAGGAATCCTGGGAAGCTGTGGAACCTTCCAGGCAGGAAGGGGGTCAGTTGGGTAGTGCTGAAAAACCAACCGAGGGGACTGAGACCCCAAGCCAAACCCTCAGGGGAAGGTGGGGGGAGGAAGGCAACGTTAGGGAAGCCACCTCACCACTAACCAGGGAGGGGGAGGACCAGCCTGGCTCAAACCCTGCAGGAGGGTGTGCCCAATGGGAAGAGGGGTGCCAAGTTCCACAAGGGCAGCAGGATGCTGTGGAGCGTTCCAGGCAGGAAGGAGCTCAGTTGGCTGACACTGAAAAACCAACTGAGGGGGCGGAGAACCCAGATCAAACTTTGGCTGGGTGTTCTGGAAACAGTGGGACTAGGGGTGGCTTGAAGGAACAGATGATAGGAAGTCTGGGGGAGCCAGAAATGTTCCTGTCTGAGGTTCAAAGTGACCCTAGGCTGGAACCACTGGGTGAGGTGGCAAGCGACCAGAAAGTGGAGTTTGCAGAAGCTGAGACAGGGGATAGGGTGATGGATGTCCTGCCACTTCATACTGGTGAACGGAAAGTGGAATGGGAGGGACCCCATATGATTGTGGATGATCTAGACGATGCTACCTGTGTGGGGGCTATGGAGAAAATGGGAAAGGCAGTTCAAGTGGTGCAGGTGGATGTACCACAGCCAGTCTCTGCGAGGTCCATGGTGTTGCATAGAGGTAGGAAGGAAGGAGACAAAAAGAAGCTGGGACAGCAATTGTTTGGAGCCCCAGAGGTGGTTTTCTGGGAGGACAGAGTGGACAGAGGGAACATTCCACCAATGAGGGATAAAGAAGGAGCAACTGTGTGGGAACTGGGCAGTTTCCAACCCCATATGTGGGGCCAGGGATTTCCTCCTTTGATGGACCACTCACCCCAGCAACAGCAGCAACGGAGGGAGAGCACCAAACTCCAGAGGTGGTCCTGGGAGACGGAGGAGTACATCTTAAAGACTGGACATTCCTGCTGCATGCAGCCATGCAACGTTTTGTCCAGAAAGGACATGGGCACCTAGGGTGCTGGACTTTGTGTATTATTGGAGAAATACCTGAATGTTTGTGTAATGTTTTGGTTAACGGGTTTCTCCTTGTTTGTTTGGATTCTGCTACGGGGTCACCTCTGTAGGAGGCAACCCCTCCGGCTCAGAATTTAAGGAGGGGGACGTGTGGAGAAACGCCATCTGAGAGTGTTGGTGCTTCATCCAAAAAGGCAGGGATCAGTAAATCCATTCAGCCGGCTTTGTAGCCTTCCCCTCACTCCCCCCTCCCTTACAGAGCCAAACCAACAACGCTAGGGGGAAAGTCTCCTAGAGAGGCAGGAAGGGCTGTTGTTCTTGCCATGTGTTAGGCAGGAAGAGAGGCCAGATTTGAACGGGGGCTCGAGCGAGCATGTGGTGAGCAATGGAGGCTCCTGCCTGTGGGGGAGGCCTGCTCAGGAAAATGAGGCCTCCAGGCAGGCAGACTAAGTAAGTACTTCACAAGACAGGGCAAGTTTAGATCAGGGCCAGCCGGATGCGTTTATAATCAACTTTATTTTGTTATGCTGTTTGCTGGGCTGGGCTTTGCTGTGCTGGGCTGTGCTGTGCTAATTTTGTAGATGCAACTGTTTTTGGTTTGTTTTTCTTTCCCTATCCTTTTCTCTTTTTAAATAAATATATTTTTACTGTTTAAATGCTGGCAGTCAATCTCTGTACCACCTAGATCCCCAGACCGCTTTAGACCACGGTGTTTTTGAGAAGGGGGCCCCGGGGAAGGGGGAAGGCATGCAGTTGGATAAGGTGCCAATCCTCCAGGGGTGCCCCAAAGAAGCGCTGAGGTCTCTGTGAAACCCAAGTACAGGGTGGCAGAGGACCTGGAGGCCTAGCCTCATAGCTGGAGAGGGGGATTGGGAGTCCTGTTCCTCTCAATCTGAACCCCGGGACTGAGCAGGTGGTGGCAGCGAGCCCAAGGGGCAGGAGGAGAAATAGCTCCCTCCAGGAGTTGGCGACTCCATAGGGAGCTGACGGGACCGGGTCTGAAGTCAGAATCGGGCCGGTTCCGCCACAAGAACATAAAAACATAACAGAAGCCATGTTGGATCAGGCCAATGGCCCATCCAGTCCAACACTCTGTGTTACATAAGAACATAAGAGAAGCACTGTTGGATCAGGCCACTGGCCCCTCCAGTCCAACACTCTGTGTCACATAAGAACATAAGAGAAGCCCTGTTGGATCAGGCCACTGGCCCATCCAATCCAACACTCTGTGTCACAGAAGAACATAAGAGAAGCCCTGTTGGATCAGGCCAGTGGCCCCTCCAGTCCAACACTCTGTGTCACATAAGAAAATAAGAGAAGCCCTGTTGGATCAGGCCAATGGCCCATCCAGTCCAACACTCTGTGTCACATAAGAACATAAGAGAAGCCCTGTTGGATCAGGCCACTGGCCCCTCCAGTCCAACACTCTGTGTCACATAAGAACATAAGAGAAGCCCTGTTGGATCAGGCCACTGGCCCATCCAGTCCAACACTCTGTGTCACAGAAGAACATAAGAGAAGCCATGTTGGATCAGGCCAGTGGCCCCTCCAGTCCAACACTCTGTGTCACATAAGAACATAAGAGAAGCCATGTTGGATCAGGCCAATGGCCCATCCAGTCCAACACTCTGTGTCACATAAGAACATAAGAGAAGCCATGTTGGATCAGGCCAATGGCCCATCCAGTCCAACACTCTGTGTCACAGAGGAACATAAGAGAAGCCCTGTTGGATCAGGCCACTGGCCCCTCCAGTCCAACACTCTGTGTCACATAAGAACATAAGAGAAGCCCTGTTGGATCAGGCCACTGGCCCATCCAGTCCAACACTCTGTGTCACATAAGAACATAAGAGAAGCCCTGTTGGATCAGGCCACTGGCCCATCCAGTCCAACACTCTGTGTCACAGAAGAACATAAGAGAAGCCATGTTGGATCAGGCCAGTGGCCCCTCCAGTCCAACACTCTGTGTCACATAAGAACATAAGAGAAGCCCTGTTGGATCAGGCCAATGGCCCATCCAGTCCAACACTCTGTGTCACATAAGAACATAAGAGAAGCCCTGTTGGATCAGGCCACTGGCCCCTCCAGTCCAACACTCTGTGTCACATAAGAAAATAAGAGAAGCCCTGTTGGATCAGGCCACTGGCCCATCCAGTCCAACACTCTGTGTCACAGAAGAACATAAGAGAAGCCATGTTGGATCAGGCCAGTTGGATCAGGCCACATAAGAACATAAGAGAAGCCATGTTGGATCAGGCCAATGGCCCATCCAGTCCAACACTCTGTGTCACAGAGGAACATAAGAGAAGCCCTGTTGGATCAGGCCAATGGCCCATCCAGTCCAACACTCTGTGTCACAGAAGAACATAAGAGAAGCCCTGTTGGATCAGGCCACTGGCCCCTCCAGTCCAACACTCTGTGTCACATAAGAACATAAGAGAAGCCCTGTTGGATCAGGCCACTGGCCCATCCAGTCCAACACTCTGTGTCACAGAAGAACATAAGAGAAGCCATGTTGGATCAGGCCAGTGGCCCCTCCAGTCCAACGCTCTGTGTCACATAAGAACATAAGAGAAGCCATGTTGGATCAGGTCAGTGGCCCCTCCAGTCCAACACTCTGTGTCACATAAGAACATAAGAAAAGCCCTGTTGGATCAGGCCAATGGCCCATCCAGTCCAACACTCTGTGTCACATAAGAACATAAGAGAAGCCGTGTTGGATCAGGCTAATGGCCCATCCTGTCCAACACTCTGTGTCACACAGTGGCAAAAAATTTTATATATACACACACAATGTGGCTAATAGCCACTGATGGACCTCTGCTCCATATTTTTATCTAAACCCCTCTTGAAGCCGGCTATGCTTGTGGCCGCTACCACCTCCTGTGGCAGTGAATTCCACATGTTAATCACCCTTTGGGTGAAGAAGTACATCCTTTTATCCGTTTTAACCTGTCTGTTCCAGGTTTTACTGTAGAATTAAAAAAAAGAGAGAGAGATAGGTAGTCCCCTGTGCAAGCACCAGTCGTTTTGACTCAGCGGTGATGTTGCTTTCACAATGTTTTTGCGGCAGACGTTTTAACGGGGCAGTTTACCCTTGCCTTCCCCAGTCCTCTAGGCTTCCCCCCCCCCCCAGCAAACTGGGGGCTCATTTGACCGACCTCGGAAGGATGTAAGGCTGAGTCAACCTCGAGCCGGCTACTTGAAAAACCAGCTTCTGCCGGGATCGTGGGCAGGTCGTGGGCAGAGAGCTTGGACTGCGGTACTGCAGCTTTACCATTCTATGCTATGGGGCTCTACTACAGTGCTTTTTCAGGAT